>NC_056731.1:1528118503-1528151742 GCF_019279795.1 Protopterus annectens
TGCAACTTCCATTCGTGTGGATCTGTCATATTTCTGCTTAGGTTGTCTGCCAGCGTGTTTTCCTTGCCTGGCAGGAACTGTGCTTGAAGCTCGATTTGCAATTCCAGAGCCATGTTCCAAAGAGACATGGCTAGCCTGCATAGGGGGTATGAATGGGTTCCTCCCTGTTTATGTACCACATTACTGTGGTGTTGTCTGTCCTTATCAATAGCTGGCCTGGATGCAGCAGGTCTTTGAAAGCTGTAATAGCATTTATTACTGCTAGCATTTCCTTTTGATTGATGTGTAGGTGCTTTTCTTTTTGGGACCATTTGCCCTGAATGCACCGATCTATCATGTGCGTCCCCCCAGGCGTAATCCGAGGCGTCTGCTGTGATGACTTGATTTGCTTGAGGCTTGCAGAATGGTAGACCTGTGTTTCTTTGGCATGCTTGAGCCCACCACAGAAATTCCTTTTGAAGACATGGAATCAGTGGTATTATTGTTTCCAAACTGTGGCTGTGTTGAGACCATAGGTTTTTTAGGTACCATTGAAGTTTCCTCATATGCAGCTTTGCACATGGGATTAGTAGGATGCAAGATGCCATGAATCCCAGAGCCTGCAGGATTTTCCTTGCAGTCAGCCTGGTGAAAGTTGCCAGTTTTCTGAAGTATTGAGTTAGTTGCCCTTGCTTCTCTGGCGTAAGGTAGGCCATCTGGGTGTTTGTATCCAAGCTGGCAACCAGGAAAATTATTGTTTGAGAGGGTATTAGTCTTGACTTCTTTTTGTTGACTGTGTATCCGAGAGATTTCAACAACATTATTACATATGCCAGGTGTTTCAGAAGTATGTGCTTGCTGTCCGCTTGGATCAGGCAGTCGTCCAGGTATGTGTATATTTGTATCCCTTGAAGTCTGCAGAAGGCAATTACTGATGCCAGGCATTTCGTGAATAATCTGGGCGCAGTAGATAATCCAAAGGGCAATGCAGACAATTGATAATGGGTTGAACCTGCAAGAAATCTAAGGTATCTTCTGTAATCTTGTCTGATTGGGACATGCAGGTATGCCTCCTTGAGGTCCAATGTTACCAGCCAAGACTCCTTGCCCAGCATGGGAAGAAGCTGCTGTAATGTGAGCATCTTGAATTTTGGCACGAGTAAAAATGTGTTTAGGATGGATAGGTCCAAAATAGGTCTCCAATCTTTTCCCTTTCTTGGTACCAGGAATAGTCTGGAATAAAAACCTTAACCGTGTTCTTGTGCAGGTACCTCTTGAATAGCTTTCATGTTCATGAGATCTGAAATTTGCTTTTGTGCCTCTGCCCTTTGATTGTGTGGCAGGTTTGGCATGCCTCCCATTTTTGGAAGGGTGTGAAAGTGGAATCTGTAGCCTCTGTCTATAATGTCCAGGATCCATTTGTCTTTTGTGACAATATGCCAATTTTTTGAAAATAATGCCAGTTTTCCGCCTAAAGGTGCTGCCATTTGAGCCTTGCTTGGCATGCAAAGGGGTAAGTCATTGGTTCTGCTTTCTGAATGGCTATGAACTATCCTCACCACCTCTTTGTGTAGGTGCTTGCCATTGTCTGCCTCTAAACGATCCTTGAGATTGCCCTCTACCCCTCGGGCATCTGTATCTACCTCTTTGGGGTCTGTCCGTGGCTGGAAAGGACCAATTTTTGGAAGGCCAATTTCTACTGAAACGTGAAGGTTGTACCTGTAGGAAATCTTTCACTGTTTGCATTGATTTTGCCTTTTCCTCCATTTTCTTTAATACCTCCTCAGCTTTAACACCAAACAATACATCTTTTTGCAGAGATGCATCCAGTAATTTAGCTTTAACATGATCTGGTAAAGTTTGCTCTTTGAGCCAAGCATGTCTATGTATGACTGATCCTGTAACAGCAGCTCTACATGAGGCCTCTAAAGCATCAAAACCACATTGTAAGGTATGTTTACCCACTTGTTCTGCACTATGTAACAAATCCTGCAACTCCTTCAAGTCTGGTTGTTCAGGTTGTGACATTTTGTTTTTCAACTGTGATAACAGAAACTGTTGGTACTTTAACATATGGAACTGACAGTTTAATGCCCTCATGGTTAAGGTGGCCGAGGTGTATACCTTCTTCCCCCACCTTTCTAAAGCTCTGGAATCTC
The DNA here is from genome assembly GCF_019279795.1 of Protopterus annectens. Taxonomy (NCBI): domain Eukaryota; kingdom Metazoa; phylum Chordata; order Ceratodontiformes; family Protopteridae; genus Protopterus; species Protopterus annectens. Next base: position 1,528,120,642 of record NC_056731.1, read on the forward strand.
TCTCTGAAGGTAATGGATTTTTAGCAGTGGAGGCCTTAATTCCCTTGGGACCCTGTGAAATAGTTTCTGGGTCAGCCACTGGAGCTGGAGGTAAAGAATCTGGGTTAAGGCAGGCCTCCGGATACACATCATCTAGTATGTCTAAGACGGGAGGTATAGCCAGAGGCCTGTGCTGAGGGAGCAAGAGGAAATCCCTAAGCCTTTTCTTGGAGTCTGAGTACTCTTGGCCCTCCCAGTGGAAGTGGTCCCTCAGGGTATGTAAGGTTTCCCCAAAAGTAATCCTCAGGGGGTAGACAGAGGGAATGGACTCCTCTGCATCAGAATCTTCAAAAGGGGAGTAAGAATGTTCCTGGTCCTCAGAATGCTCTGAGATAATGGAGGCCTGGTCCGAGGAAGGGGATTCTTCCTCCACTCTGGGCCTTTTGTCCGGAGGGAGTTGAGAACCCCTGATAAGAGTAATCAAATCCTCAGCCATTTTGAGCATCTGCTTTTTAGGCATGGGGCCTTGAGAGGGGCCCTGTGGGGCTTGTCTTTTAGTATGCATGGCTGCTTTAGACTTAGTGAAAGCCTTGATGGAAAAAGAAGAGGAAGGCCTGAAGACACCTTGAGAGGTGGCAGGCCTGTCTAAACTCTGAGTTTCACTGCCAAGAGTGGCTTCGGTATCGGTAGTCAGGGTGTGGGCCGAAGAGCCTGCGACCTCGGGCACTGAAGACACCGCCAAAGAAGTGTCATCGGTAGTCGGGGGCTGCGTAGGCGCCTCACTGAGAACCGGACCACCTGTAGTCGGCTTTGGCGTGGTGTCGGTAGAAGTCACGGACCTCCTATGTTGGTCCTTATCTTTGCGTCTTTTACTTAAAACTGGAGTCGGAGTATCCGACGACATAATGTAATTAAACTTTTTGCCAAAATAGTGTTGGGCGAACTCCACCCGACGCTTAATAGTGCGTCTGTTGAATGTAGCACAAAAACTACAGGCCGAGACGTCGTGGTCTGGGCCTAAGTAAGGAATGCAGAGGGAATGAAAATCCTTATGCAGTATTTGCTTCCCACATGAAATGCAATTATTAACTTTGTCTGACATCTGTCTGAGGCAAGAAAAGTTTCCCCAACGGGGTACTTAGCTTTCAAGAAGACTTCGGTTGAAAAATATTCGTAATCTCAGGAGCTAGCCGACCGGCACTTGCGAACTGCTTCTGCTTCGGGCACCGCACGGCAAGAAAGACTGAAGAAAATGGCGTCGGCTGGTTCCTTTATACCCCTGTCGCACTGACGTCAGGGAAGAAGCAACATCTGACGCCGGACCTAGACTTTGGAAATCGGCCGACCGAGGACCCGCCTGACGGCAGGAAAACCCATCTGTTATGGCTGCAGCTGTATGCACGATGAACATCTTAGGAAGAAAAGAAGGATTAGTTCTAAGTGAGACTCTATCCTTATGGAACACAATGTAAGGAAGTCGAATGGTGAGGGCTTACAATTCAGAAACTCTCCTGGCAGACGTTACAGCCACTAAGAACAATGTCCTCCAAGACAAGAATTTCAGATCCGACGAAGAGGGCTCAAAGGGTGGAGAAATTAAGGATGCAAGAATTAGGTTTAGGTCCCATGGCTCCGGTGGTTGCTTGATTGAAGGCCTGAGAAGGAGGACTCCTTTCAGAAAGGTTTTGCATAAAGAGTGAGACATGATTGGATTTCCCATGAAGCCAAAATGATAATTAGAGATGGCAGTTAACTGAACTCTAATAGTAGCAGCTGCAGCTCCTTCATGAAAAATAGATGACAGGATAGACTCTATAGGAGCTGAGTAGGGGATCTATGCCTTGGTTTGTTGCCCAAATGAAGAACCTTTTCCATTTACTGGAATAAAATTTCCTATTGGAAGGTTTGTGTGAAGAAATTAGAATGTGTTTGACTGAAGGGGAAAGGGAAACGCACCTGGCTATTCGTGGAACAGGAGTAGCCATGCTGTCAATTTCAGGGTTTGGATAGTAGGGTGGAACTGCCCTGATTGATGAATCAGGAGGTCTGGAGATGGTTCCAGAACCCATGGTTCCTCTAATAGATAGGGCCACAGGAAGGGGAACCAGACTTGGCAAGGCCAGTAAAGAGCAATGAGGATCAGGGTACTCCAACAGTTTTGCTTTCTGAATTACTTTTGGAATGAGAGGAAAGGGTGGAAAAGCTTAAAGGAGTCCCAGAGGCCAACTGTGGACCAGAGCATCCCTGGGTGAAGATCTATTGAGCACATCCAACTGTTTTTGCCAATAAAGGGAAATATCGACTGCAGAGTGATCATTCGGAACTTCGATTTCTTTACAGACTTGTTGAGTTTGCTGAGATCTAGAATTGATCTCCAGTCCCCTGTCTTTTTTGGAACTAAAAAGAACTGTAAGTTCTGGATCCTATTTGCTCTGTGGGGACTTCTTGGATGACATTTTTTGCAGCAATGAGATGACCTCTGATCTTGCACGGTCTAACTGAATGGGTGGCATGTCTGGTAGAGACCGGTTTACCAGGGGATCGGAAACAAAGGGAATAAGGTAACCTCTAAATATTATGGTTTGTACCCAACGATCTTGGGAAATTTGTAGCCAGGCGCTTGGGTACAGTGAAAGATGACCCCAGACTGCTTCCAGAGATGGACAGTCAGACAACCCCTCAGGGTGACGGAAGGGACAACCAGAGTAAGTATCTTTATCTCTCTGATGTTGCGGACCTCCTCTGCCACGAGGGCGACGTCTTCTGTTATATCCTCCCCCTCTGCCTCTAGGGGAGGGTTGACCTTGTGCTGGACGGAAACCTTTGTGGGATTTACGGAGCCACATTTTCCCTCCTGTCTGACCTATGGGATAGGGTCTAGAAGGAAGGGAGAAACGTACTCCGACAGCAGATAAGGTTTTCCCTGCCTGCTCGCACCTGGTCAAAGTCTCTTTTACCTGCAGACCAAAAACCACAAAGAGTTGAACCATCAAAGGACAAGAAATAAGATTTCTCGAAAAAACTTCTACTTAGCCAAAGAGCCAGTAAGGAGACAACCTCGAAGCTTTCGCGGCAAATGAGATCTGGGGAATTGCCGTGAGGGACCATGGGATAGGGGTTAACCCCAAGCCAGTAAAAGCGCTCGAGTTTTAGTATCAGCCGAATCGGAGCAGAGAATCAGCTCTGAACCCAACCAGCAAGAATTACGGCGACATTTACCCCTCAATCTTCTTTTGTGAAGCTATACAACATTCACTTCCCGATTCCTAGTGAGAGAACAGTAACATCTTACAGCACTGTGGAGTTGTGCAATATGGGTGCATACAGTTTATTTATAATAATGTTATAGTACAGTTAACCTCAATGCACACATTCTAGTACATGTTGTTTAATGTTATACTTATTCCCTGTCACAGACTGGCTTATGTCTTGTACATGAAAGCTTTGTTAAATATTTTTAAAATAGTATTTTTTCTTTGTATTGCCAAGTACTTTTATTACTTATTATCTTTGCCATTATATTTCGGGCCATGGCTGAAATGGGTCATGGGTCCAGTTCACTTTCCTGGTTAACAAGTATAAATAAATACAAAATAGGAAAAAAAAGGGGGTGAAGATGACAAATAATTACGTAACTAGTAAAGCACTTTTTAATTCTGCATCATTCATAAGGGAAAAAAAAGCTTGCCACTGAAGGCTTTGGGAAGTAGCAGACAGACATACTTTTGAGTCCTTTCCAGCAGTAATTTTCAAATGTGCATAATACAGCAAGGATCATTTAATGCAGTCAGAGTTTTCACACCTCAGGATGACAGCACAGAGGAAAGTTTGTCAATTACTTTAAAATTACAAAATAATCCCTTTACAAAAGCCTGATATTTAACTGATTACTTTTGCTGAAGTACCTAACAGGTATTTATAGCCTAGAACAAAGTTCTTACGGACAAGTGAGGCTCACTTAAGGAAACAGAAGCAGCTCTGTTATAGAAGGTGGGCTAGACAGCAATGCCTCAAACTCCTGCCATTCTATCTTAATGGCATGAGAAAACACCACCATTTCCAGATGTCTAGCACGACTCACACCAAGACAACTTGGAAGGTACTATGGGAAGAAAAAAGCAAGCAAAAAACAAAATCTCATTCCCAAGGCAGGCCCCATCTGCCAACATTTTGTGAGAAATGCATTAAAACTGCAAAAGAAGCATTTGGAGTGATTTGAGTGAGTAAAATAGCTCAGAGAACAAAGATACAATGAAAAAAAACGTTTTTGTAGCTCAGAGAACAAAGATACACGGAAAAAAAAATTTCCGAGCTCCAAGGCGGACTTTTCCTTTAACATTCCCATTCAGACAAAAACATAATTTTGAAATTTATGATTATGGCACATGTTCTGTTCTCATATCATCTAACAGGGCGGCACAGTGGTGCAGTGGTTAACATTGTCACCTCACAGCAAGAGGTTCTCCGGTTCGATTCTCGGCTGGGGTGCCTTCTGTGTGGAGTTTGCATGTTCTCCCTGTGTTCGCGTGGGTTTCCTCCGGGTACTCCGGTTTCCTCCCACATTCCAAAGACATGCATCTGGAGCATTTCTCCCCAGGCCTCCGCTGAAAACAGGCTCTGTGGAACCTAGTCGGACATTCCCGGTCAACAAATGTTAAATAAAAAAAATAAAAAAAATAAATAAAAATAATACAACGGCATATTAACATTTAAAAAGATGACTAGTATAACCAACAAATTCCAAGGCATATTTCTCTCAACCTTATGACTAACGGGTGTCAACTGTGCAACTCTAATTCTTTACTTTGGGGGGGGGGGGGCCACAGTCATCAAATCAAAAAATGCTTGTGCTGTGGCAATTCATTTTTAAGCTTACTTTTTCATATAGGGACCATGCCCCCCAGGTTTTTACCCCTCATTACAGCCTACATACATGTTCTACTCACTGCAGAGTAAAGCAGTAGTTGGGATGCAAGGAAAAAAGTTCAACTAAATGACACTCAGCCAGAAATGATTTGCAATTTAACCTTTTTAACAAATTATACTACCACTGGTGCAAGAGTTCCATTAGGATACCTTTATCAATGTCAAGAGGAGGCTACAAATCAGATGAACACCACTAGTCAAAGTGCTTTCCAGACATGAGAAAAAAAATAATTTTTGCAGGGGGATTCTTTCTGTGCCAGTGTGGACAACACCCCCCTCCCCTTTACATACATATACTAAAACTCCACTGTAGTACACTAGTGAGAAAAACAGAAAAAGGAAAAAAAATAAAATAAAAAGTGAACCAGTGCTGGTGCTGTAATAAAATGGTACGTGCAATACAAAAAACAATCAATGGTAGTGTACCTCAGCATCGTTAAAAATGGTTTCCTACTAGTGATTGAGTTTAAGCCCAAAATCACACTACAGGTTTATAATGTGCACTATACTTAATCTTCACTGTTGTCAAAAGTGCTGTAAACTATTAAACTATGCAAATTGTATGGCTGTTATGAGTAGTAAGATCTGATCTGCAACATTGCCGTATGAGTTTTTAGTTCTGCTACAACTTGAACAAGGATGCATACTTCTTTCTGCACTGAGTAAACTTTTCGAGTAGAGAGATCTGCATCCCATCTCTCCTGCACATGGCCAGATCCAGCACTTGGTGACCTAGGCAGTAGCCAAGGGGGCCCCATGCTGGGTTGCAGGGGTCCACGACATTAACTTAAAATAAAAAAAGTTTCCTTCATTTGTTGAGCAACCATACATGGTCACTTTAAAACCTGTAAAAAAATGTCCTGCTTTGCCTATGCCCATTTCCTGCTACTTCCTGCTTTCAGCCAATGAAGCAGGAGCAAGCATGCATGCAGAAATGGCATGGCACAAGATTTCAAAGCAGTAACTAGTACAGCAAAAGTAACAGCAGGAGTTTGGAATTAACATTATTGCCTCACCAGGTCAAAGTCAGTGCAGCACCAGGTAAAATAAGTTATGTACTCACCATAACTAGGCATCTGTGTTATCCATTTTCATTCTTCCTCACTAATGGGTTTGGATCAGATCCTTTGATCCAGTTCGGCCGTATATACTAGACTTCAGATGCAGCTCTCGAGCTCCTCCCTCTACTCATAATGCCCTACTCCAGCCCCACTGCCTTAGATTACGTTTGCTGCCTAATCTCCCTATAGTTAGAGAAGAAAGTACAGTTTTGTACCTACCATAAATGTAGATGTCCGAACTGGATAGCATCTGCAGTCATAACAAGTGGGTTGTCCTGTCGTCAGGCAGCCCTGCAGTCGGCCGGATTCCAAAGTCCGGGTCCGGCTTCGGCTGATGTCGCACTCCACCCGACGTCATCTCTGTTGGTCTTCGGGTATAAAAGCATCAGCCGACGCCATTTTCCTCAGTGTTTCTTGCCCCAGATGCCAGTAGCCCTCTTGCAGGCTAAAAATTTGGATAGATGCCAATGTTTCCAAATAGATAGAGGTAAACACAGCAATAAGCATATATATACATATATACAAACAAATACACCATAAAGACTCCCCAACAGCTAGCTATTAGGAGGGTAAACACCCTAGGAGTACCACAGAGGGGAAGGAGGGAGGTAATCCTGACTGCAGATGCTATCCAGTTCGGACATCTACATTTATGGTAGGTACAAAACTGTACTATGTCCTTCAATGATGCATCTGCAGTCATAACAAGTGGGTAGAATACCATAGCCAACTAGGGGAGGAGGATAAAAGTAGATTATGGTGTGTTTAGGATCCCTTGCAGTACAGCAGTGGCAAACCCTGCTCGGGATCTGGAATATAGAGGCAAATTATAATGCTTGGCAAATGTATGCACGGAGGTCCAAGTAGCCGCCTCAATCATGTCTTTGGTTGCCACTCGTAAGAAGGCTGTGGTAGTGGCTGTTGCCCTTGTAGAATGAGGTCTTATGTTCTGTGGAATTGGTTTTCCATGGAAGGAGTAACAGTATCGTATGCAATTTCCTATCCATTTGGAGATTGTCTGTTTGGAAATAGCTTTTCCTTCCCTTCCTGTTGCATAGGCTACAAAAAGTTGGTCAATCTTTCTGCTATTTTTTGTTCTGTCCAAGTAGTAGCGTAGCTGTCTATGTACATCCAAGGTATGCAGTATTCTTTCCCTCTGTTTTGTGGGTTGGGAAAGAAGGTAGGTAGGTGGATTGCCTGGTTTAAAGACACTCTGGATACCACCTTGGGCATAAATGTAGGATTAGTCCTCATGGACACTCTATCTTGGTGGAAGATTAGGAAGGGTTGCACTGCCATTAAGGCCTGTAGTTCTGAAACCCTCCTTGCTGAAGTAATTGCCAGTAGGAAAGCAGTTTTCCATGACAGGTGTTGTAGATCTGCTGTTGCTGCTGGTTCAAAGGGTGATAGTGTCAACTTTTCTAGCACAAAGTTTAAATCCCAAGCTGGTAATGGTGGTTTCCTTGGAGGTTTTACATTCTTGATTCCTCTGAGGAACTGCCTGAGCAAAGGGTGAAAAAACAGGTGGATCAAAGCTGTATTCTCCTAAAACAGCTGGTGCATGTATCTTGATGGAGGAGTGGGACAGGCCTGAATGAAGAAGTTCGCCAGATACTCCAGAATGTTAGGCATATCTATGTTTGACACATCTTTTCCTCTTTCCGTACTCCAAATGACAAACCTTTTCCATTTTCCAGCATAGTTCCTTCTTGTTGAAGGTCTGCGTGCTTCAAGAATAATGTCTAACTCTTTGGGAAAGTTCTGGATTAGCTGCTGCTATGTGATGTTCCATGCAGTCAGTTGCAGCGTTTTTAGGTTTGGATGTATGATGCTGTAGTTGTTCTGAGTTAACATCAAAGGCATCAGGGGTATTGGCCACATATTGTTCCGAGACATGCTCTTCAGTAGTGGGTACCAGTGTTGTCTTGGCCAGTTTGGAGCTATCAGGATTATCCTTGGACGTTCTTCCTTGATTTTTAGTAGTACCTTGTGTATCAAAGGAAGAGGTGGGAATGCATATGCTGTTAGGCCTTTCCAGTTGAAGGAGAGTGAGTCCACTTTCCATGCTAGTGGGTGGAATGTCCTTGTGCAGAATTTTTTTTTTTTTTTGAGCTGGTGATTGAGAGGTGATGCGAATAGGTCTATCTGTGGCATTCCCCATTTCTTCAAGATGGTCTTGAAGATGTCCGGGTGCAGCTTCCATTCGTGGGCATCCGAAGTGGTTCTGCTTAATATGTCTGCTAGAGTATTGTCTTTCCCCGGTACAAATATTGCCTGTAACTGAATGTTGTAGCTGAGTGCCAGGGTCCACAGCTCCAAGGTCATTCTGCATAGGGGGTATGAATGAGTGCCTCCCTGTTTGTTGATGTACCACATGACTGTGGTGTTGTCTGTCCTTATCATCAATTGGCCCTCTTTGAGAAATGGTTTGAACTTTTGGATTGCCAGTTTTACTGCCAGCATTTCTTTTAGATTGATGTGCAGGTGAAGTTGATCCTGTGTCCACAATCCTTGCACGCATTTGTCCAGCATGTGGGCCCCCATCCTAGGTCTGAAGCGCCTGTTGTGATGGTCTGGCTTGGTTGACATCTGCGAAAGGGTAGGCCTGGGTTTGACTGGCATGCCTGAGCCCACCATAGGAACTCCTGTTTTAAGCATGGAATTAGTGGGATTTCTGTTTCTAGACTGTGTCTGTGTTGGGACCATAAATTCTTTAGGTACCACTGTAGTTTCCTCATATGTAGTCTGGCAAATGGGACCAAGATTATGCATGATGCCATGAAGCCCAAGGCCTGCAGAACTTTTCTTGCTGTTAACTTGTTCAGTTTTGTTAGTGCCAAGAAGTAAAGAGGAAGTTCTTTTTGTTTTCTGTAGTCAGGAATGCCATCTGTTGTACTGTGTCCAATTCCGCCCAATAATGTCCTTGTTTGGGATGGTATCAGCCTTGACTTTTGTAAATTGACTGTGTATCCCAGTCCTTGTAGCAAGTAAATGACCCTTTGTAAATCTGTTGTCAGCTTGCTTTTGTTGTCCCCTTGTAGCAGGCAGTCGTCCAGGTATGGGTAAATTTGAATTCCCTGTAGTCTGCAATGGCGATTACTGATGCCAGGCATTTTGTGAATACTCTGGGCAGTAGATAAGCCAAAGGGCAATGCTGAGAATTGATAGTGCTCTGATCCTGCAAGAAATCTGAGGTATCTTCTGCAGATTGGTCGAATGGGGACGTGCAGGTATGCCTCCTTGAGATCTAGAGTTACCAGCCAAGACTCCTTGCCCAGCATGGGAAGAAGTTGCTGTAGGGTCAGCATTTTGAATTTTGGGACAATGATGTATGTATTTAAGGTGGACAGGTCGAGAATTGGTCTCCAACTTTTTCCTTTCTTGGAACTAGGAATAGTCTGGAGTAGAACCCCTTTCCTTGTTCTGCTGTTGGCACTCTTTCCACAGCTCTCATGTTTGCTAACTCCATTATCTGGCGTAGAGCCTCTGTTTTTGATTTGGAGGTAGATTTGGCATTCCTCTTTTGACTGGTAAAGTGTGGAAGTGAAACCGGTAACCTTGATCTATGGTTTGTAAAATCCACTTGTCTTTTGTTATGTAGTGCCAGTTCTTTGAAAATAAGGTTAACTTTCCGCCTAGAGGAGCTGCTATTTGTTCCCTGGTAGGCGGATTTAGGATTAAGTCACTGTGGTTGTGCTGATGTAGTGGCAGTGGCTGTGTCTGTGCCTCTGTTGTTACCTTGCCACTGTCGTCCTCTGTAGGCACCTCCTCTGGATTGGTTTCTGCCTCTGGAACGTCTATTCCTGCCCCTTTGAAATTTTGTGGAGTCAGGAAAGGACCAATTTTTGGCAGGCCAGTTCCTGCTAAACCTTGGGGGTTGAACCTGCAAGAAATCTTTAACAGTTTGAACAGATTTTGCCTTTTCTTCCATTTTCTTCATAAGCTGCTGTGCAGGTGTACCAAACAAACTTGTCTTGTCCATAGGAGCATCTAGCAACTTAGCTTTAACATGATCCGGTAAAGCTTGTTCCTTTAGCCATGCATGCCTTCTTATCACTGTGCCTGTCATGGCTGATCTAAATGAAGCCTCCAGTGCATCATAGCCACATTTTAAGGAATGGTTGCTAACCTGTTGTATGTTATTTACCATCTCTAATACATATTTCTTATCAAGAGATTCATCAGTGGTTAGTTTTTTAGTTAACTGATCAAGCATAAACTCTTGGTATTGTATCATGTGAAACTGACAGTTTAAAGCTCTAGCTGAGAGAGTAGCTGAAGTGTAGACCTTTTTACCCCATCTGTCTAGTGACCTTGCTTCCCTTTCAGAAGGAATAGGGTTTTTAGCTGTGGTCGCGGCTACTGCCTTGGGACCCTGGGATATAGTTTCTGGGTCTGCAAGTGTTGCCTTGTAAAGGTGGTGATGAGTATCTGGCACCCTGTAAAATCTGTCTGGTTTGGCAGGGGCTGGGGGTAAAGAATCTGGAGCGGAGCAAACATCATTGAAAGCATCATCCACCACAGAGAGAACAGGAGGTATAGCTAAGGGCCTGTGCTGTGGTAGGTGCAGAAAGGTCCTAAGTCTTTTTCTGGAGTCTGAAAAATCCTGTTGCTGCCATTGGAACTGTTCTCGCATGGCATGCAAGGTTTCCCCAAAGGAGAATTCTTCTGGTGGGGAAGCAGCTGGAATGGATTCTTCAGCATCAGAATCTTCAAAATTGGAGAAGGGAGCCTCAGGCTGGTCAGTTATGTCTGATTCATCAGCAGAATCATCAGAAGACACTGGCTCAGGGGGCTCTGCCCTAGTTCTCTTCTCTGGGGGCTGAGAGGCCCTGTCTGGGTGAGATTGAGATCCTCTAATTAAAGAAATTAAATCTTCTGCCAAAGAAAGCATTTGAGAACTAGAAGAGGGCCTGGATGTGGGGGGTTTAACAGGCACTGTTTTAGTAGTCTTGGCTGCTTTAGCCCTGGCGAAGGCCTTAATGGACATGGCAGCTGGAGGCCTAGCAGCACCATGTGCTGGGGTAGAGACATCCAAGGGATGGTGTCTGATAAGTCAACCACCGTAGTGGGTAAAATTTCTGAGGTCGATTCAAGAGTTGTAGCAGGGGCCTCAGTTGTAAGAATAGGTTCAGCTGTACTTTGAGCAGTTTTCGCGGTTTCGGCCGAAACCGAGACACTCGCGGTTTGCTTTACCGTGGTTTCGCCGAAACCGCGGACCGCGAGTGTCGGTCTTTATCTTTGCGTTTTTGGGGTAGTCGGAGGATCCGACGGCATAATGTACGCAAAATCAGAACCGAAAAACTGTTCTGCAAACTCTGACCGACGTCTAAGCGTTCGTCGGTTGAAAGAGGCACAGGCCGAACAGGCTGCTACGTCGTGGGCTGGGCCTAAACAAGGCTCACAGTAAGAGTGGAAATCTTTATGAGGTATTTGTTTCCCACAGGTTAAACAATTGTTAACTTTTTCTGACATCGGCTGAGGCAAGAAAGAGTCCCCAATGGGGTACTTAGCTTTAGAAGTCTTCGAAGTAGTATTCGGTAGAAGTAATCTCTGGATCCGACCGACCGGCACTTGCGAACAGCTTCTGCTTCGGGCGCCACGCGGCAAGAAAGACTGAGGAAAATGGCGTCGGCTGATGCTTTTATACCCGAAGACCAACAGAGATGACGTCGGGTGGAGTGCGACATCAGCCGAAGCCGGACCCGGACTTTGGAATCCGGCCGACTGCAGGGCTGCCTGACGACAGGACAACCCACTTGTTATGACTGCAGATGCATCCATGAAGGACATCAGGCATAGACAGAAGACAGAGACAGGGCTCAAACCTGTAACAGTAGGTTGTAAACACAGTCAGATAGGTTCTTCCAGAAGAAGAAAGGATGGGGAATGGATAGGAAGGAAGTTGAGGAAGAATGAAAATGGACAACACAGATGCCTAGTTATGGGTGAGTACATAACTTATAAATCTGATGGTGTCCTATTCTTTCTTCCTCACTAATGGGACAGAGTCCCCAGCTAAGCTGACCTTGCGAGGCCCTTATGGAAAGATATTCTGAAGTACTGCTGAAGCAAAGGAAGATCTACTTCTGGATAGGATGTTCAATTTGTAATGTGAAACAAAGATACGAGTCTTAGACTATGTAGCAGCTGCACAAATGTCATCAATATACACCCTTAACTAAAAAGCCAATGAAGTAGCCATGGATCTAGTTGAATGAATTTGGGGGGGTCTTGGTAAGGTCATACCTTTTTGAGAGTAAATGAGTGAGATATATAGTCTGTAATCAATTTAGCTAGGGTAACTTTACAACCTGCTTGACCTAGGTGATTTGAGGAAAAGGATACAAAAAGCTGATTTGACTTTCTAAACTGTTTTGTTTTGTGAAGGAAAAAACAGTTGTATGAACATCAAGGAGGTTTATCATGTACTACGGATTGGCTGATGTTATTTTCAGAAGCCACTTTGGGTAAAAAAAGAAGGGTTAATCCATACTGAAACCCTATTGTTATGAAAAACAATGTGGGGGGGGGGGGGGTGCTGAGAGAGCCTGGAGTTTAGAGATTCTTTATACTGAAGTTATACCTACCAAGAAGACGGTTTTCCATGACAGAAATTTTAGATCACATTTGTCTGATGTTTCAAAGGGTTTTTGAGTTACACCTTGAAGCACCAAAGTAAGGTCCTAAGGTGGTGAAGGATCCGTTTATAGGAGGTCTTAGCAGAAAAATGCCTTTCATAAAAGCTTTGTACAATCTGGTGGAAGCCAGGGAATGGAAGTCATTTCCTGAATGGAAATTAGAAATTGGTGCCTACTGAAGTTTAATTCCACAGAAACTGCCCCTCTTTAAAAGAGTTGTCAGAAAATGAAGACTAGCAGAAAATGGCAGAGAGAAGGGGTTGATGTCTTTATCAAAAACCTAAATTAGAAAATCTTTTCCATTTGCTTCTATAGACTTTCTTGGTAGGATGTTTTTCAAAAACCAAAATAATGTCACAAACTGGGGAAGAGAGCCTGGGCTGAGAAGTGGAGAAACCATGCAGTCAACCTGAAGGCGTGAAGAATGGGGTGTTGAATCCCTGATTGGTGAGAAAGGAGATCCTGAGTAGGCTCCAGTATCCATGGAGGATAATGAAAATGAGACGGTAGAAAGGGGAACCACACTTGCCAAGGCCAGAAGGGGGCAATGAGGATTACTCAGCTCTTCAACCTGTTTGCTTTCTATAAGAATTCTGGAATCAATGGAAGAGGAGGGTAAGCATAAAGGAGAGCAGAGGGCCAAGCATGAAGCAGAGCATCTCTCGGTGAGTCCTCTGAGGGGGGATGAGAGTGAAGTACTTGGTGCACTTGATGAGAGAGGTCACAGCAAGGCTGGCCCCAACGCCTAAAAATCAGATTAGCTACCAACTTATTGAGGAACCACTCATGAGGCATCAGAATGGATCGGTTTATTTTGTCTTCTGGCAAGTTGGTTTTCCCAGGGAAGAGCATCTTGGAATGCCTGCAGTGCTAAAAAGTGTTCTCTCAACTCTAGGACACTGATATGCAATTTGGTCTCTTGGGGGGGACCATATGCCTTGGACCCTTCTTCCCAAGAAATGCCACCCATCCCATCCCAGTTGGGAAATGTCCATGGTCACGGTGATGATTGAGTTCAGAAGAAAGAAGGGTGTGCACAGAACAAGATCATCAGATTGTATATACTAACAAATGTGATGCTTGCAAATTGGGGTGAGCATTAGTTGAAAAGATGTGTTGATGTAGAATGGACCACTGTGCACCTGAAGTCCATTGGAGAATTTGCATAAAGAAGTGCACAAAAGGAAGCAGCATTATGGCAGCTGACAGACTCCAAGTGTTTGAAGCACTAATCTTGCTGGAGGAGAAGGATGAGAAAGGATAGCCTGTTCCTGATTTTTGATACAGATAATGCAGTGGAGAGGTAAAGATGCGACCAGAGTAGTTATGTTTAAAACTGTCCCGATGAATTCCAGGCTTTGAACTGGGGCAAGTTTTGATTTGGCAAGATTTATAGAGATGCCCAAGGTGTTGGAAATCTGGAGCAAATAGCCTCTGGCATGTTGTAGTTCATGCCTGGCAGGGGCAGTGAGGAGCCAATCACCCAGATATGAAAACACCTGGAATCCTTGCAGTCTCAAGTGAGCTGCCATTACTGCCATGCATTTGGAAAACACCCTAGGGGCTGTGGGGAGTCCAAAAGGCAGAGCTCTGAATTGGTAATGACTGGCTCCCAGCCAAAAGCAAAGATGTCTTCTGGATGGTCTATTTTTACGTGATAGTATGCATCCTGAAGATCTACAGAGCACATCCAATCGTCCTTGTACAAAAAGGGCAGAATGGATTGAACCATGACCATTTGGAACTTTGCTTTCTTTACAAACCAATTTAAATCTGCTTAGATTCAAAATGGGTCTGAGGCCCCATTTTCTTTGGCATTAAAAAGAAAAGTGAGCAAGTTCCGAGTCCTATCTGGTCTGGTGGGACTTTCTGGATGACTCTTTCTAGGAGCTTTATTTCTTGCGCTGCTTCCTTCCTGACTGGTGGAATGTCGAGAAGTTTCTTCCTTTGACATGCAGGAAGGGAAAAGGGTATGCAGTAACCTCCGGATATTATTATGAACACCAATGAATCTGTTGTAATGTTTGTCCAGGGGTCTAGGTGCAAAGAAAGCTGACCCCCAACTGCCTCCAGAGCTGGAGTCAGGCAGTTATCAGTGCTCCTGGAGTGCTACCCGATTGTCCATAGGATCATAGGAGGTTAACTAGGCTAATGGCCTCAGGGCCCTTACAAGCCTAGTCAAGTTCAACCCATGCTCCCAAGGGTGTCTGGTTCAAGCAGACACTAAAATCAGCACCCAACTGCCCATGTCCCTCTTGGACATGGGCAATTAGGTGCTGATTTTAGTGTCTGCATGAAATTTCCAGCTTACCTCCTGTTTGACACCAAGCAAGCCATTTAAACAGACAATGTACTGGAGCAATTGGAAGTTTATGCTAGACTCCTTAATCTCCCGGACTGCACGCACAGTAATTATGAACCTGCTGTCGTTATTTGCCAGACATTTCCAATTGCATAGCTGATCTAGTTCAGGAAATGTTAAGGTAATATCACCAGAACACTACTTTTTAATGCAATACAGGTGACTGACTCCAAGTGCAACAGGCACTGCATTTGAAGATTAAGAACTTAAATGAAAAGCTGTTTGCCAGCAGCAGCCACTGCATTGGTAACCACTCTTGCTAATGTTGAATTATTCAGATTACTTTTACTTCTGCAGAGACTGTATATATTGACTTAGCATGCTAGCAGATGGATATTTCTTATGCTCTTATTTAAAATGTGCTGCACATGGCTGGACCATATGTTATGATGCTAGTGATCTTTATAGTTTCATACAATTCTCCAAAGCTACCAATAAAGTACATGTAATTTATTTCTTCATAATAATAATGGATGTACACACTCAAAGTGGTTACAACTGCTGGTCACAGTGTGGAGCTCTTATCATCCGGTCATTTTTAAACAGTCAATCTGGCTTTGCAGGATGTGTGTATGTGTGAAGCTGGAATATTCTGGCTACCATGTGTGTGTGAAACAAATCTGAAACTTGGGTCATTATTAATTTGACACAGAACCTGGAGATGGATGTAGTCAACAATGTAACTATAATTGCTAGGTTTGGGGTAGGTCTGTGGATATAAATGTACATATAATCTGCCACTGGCCAAATGTATTTCTAATGAATAGGAGTTTCAAAGGAAGAGAAGTTTACTATTGCTCATGCCAAGTCTGTTTTCAATGTGAGACTAATTTTTGTTTTTTGGTTATCAGTGCTCATGCTATAAAATTCAAAATAAAGGCTTTATATCAAATATCTGCAAGCACTGTCAAGGTAAATAAGAAAACAGTATACACACAAAGGTTTGAACAACATAAGTGGGGAGGGACAGCCAAGTAATGGAACATTGGAATGGTTGGTGGGGATTGGTCCATTACCCCCCCCACACACACACACACACACTTTTAAAGCAGTTTCCTGCTTATTATTTGCTTATATTTTTAGAAACATTTTATCTGTCTCACAGGTTACATACTTTCTTCTTTGAGTAAACTTGTTGGGAAGACAGTTCTGCATCCTCTCTCCTGCTGCTGTCCTACATGTGTATTTTCCTCAGTGAAGTATTTCCTGTATCTTCTTCTTTAAGGATTATGTTGTAATCTACAACGTTGGCTGTGCTACAACTTTAACTAGGTATACACTCCCCCATACTTTAAAACTGTTGATAAAGACTAACTTTTGTATTATTTTGCAGCAATCTACCTAAAATGCTAAAAGTCTAAAACATCTTTTCATGTTTTATGTGACCGTGGAATTGTTCAAGTACCCTTGATGTTACTCTTTCCTCATTTTAACCTTAATACTTTTATTATAATTGTTTCTGAAAGCCAAGTACTAAAATAGTCTAACACACACTGATTGTGAACCGTTTAATACTGTTTGATGATATACCACAAACTGCATGCCAATTCCACTAAAGTGTTTTTAGAACTTATTGTAAAATATGTAACAAAAGTTCAATATACTTCCACACAAAATCGATCTTCTCTCTAGCACCTCAGCCACACTTGCCTTTAACAGAGTAAACTCTAATCACTCATACTAGCAGCCTTTTATAATATTGAACACACCCACTTAATCAATTACTTAAGTAAAAAAACATCCCCATAAAAACGTTTGAATACATTAACAATACATTAACATGTTATAAATCATTTTACAAAAAAACTTCTCCATGTACATTCATGATTAACCCTATAGGGCTCATTGTATTAAATGTCACCATCATAAAAGCCTCCTTTTTCCTCAATAAACATTTTATTTGCTGTTCATTCATATATTCATTCCCTTTTACACTATCTAGTACTGTAACTAGTAACCCCTCCGGGTTACCATTATGATGTTTATTAAAATGTAGTGTTATAGGGCTAGTTTGTTTATTATTTTTAATATCTCTAATGTGCTCTTTTATTCTGCAGGAGAATAATATTTTAGTTTCTCCCACATAAAATTTATTACAAGAACATTTGAGACCATATATAACCCTTTCAGTTCTACAATTAAAAGTACCATTAGTTTGGAATAAAACTCCATTAATGTTAAATTCCTTAACTATATATTTACATACATACAGTAAAAATACAGTTCGAACAGAAGAGGAACAACGTGAGTAAGGGAGAGAGGACATGGTTATACATCTGGAGAAAGGGGAATGTCGTACACGGAAGGTGAAACAAACGGGGAAGAATATCCTGCACTCCCTAAACCAGGGAATGGTAATCATTTAAATACTTTTCGTGGAGCCCAGGCGAGTTGGAAGCGGAGATGGAATGGACAGGGACACCAGAAGGTATATAACACACATCAGCAAACATTTAAACGTAGTAAATGGGACTAAATTGTTAAATGTAGTACCAACTGACTAAGTTTGTGGTTAATTTATCTGGTTATGCATTATCGGACTGTGAATTAAATGTTCTTGATAAAGGTCTAAAATTTGTACCAACAGTTCTGCCTAGACTACATGAATTGAAGGTGAAATTATTTGTTTTAGTCGTAAATTAAATTTATTGGATTATTTTTAGAACTGATGTTACTGACAATATTTCATATGAAGAAGATAAGTGAGGAATTTAAGTAGTACTGATGACAGTTTATTCTTGCCATTCAAATGAATTTGTAAATGCCTACTGTAAATTGAATACAGATGGAGTAAAGGTAAAAATTGATTTTATGCCCCCACAAAGAAATGAAAACATTAAGTATTTTAATGTGTCACTTAGTCAATGCTGAAAAGGAATTTCATGCATTTTTAAAGTGTAAAAAGAATGTGAAATATAATATAACAAAGGAAGAATGGGAATGTCTTACAAAATTAAGTCAAAATGCTGAATTAATATTTAAACCAGCTGATAAAGGTGGTAGGCTGGTTATTTTAAATTATACACAGTATCTGACAATGTGTTACACACATTTGAATAAGGAAAATGTTTATGAAAAAATCAGTGTAAAGGAATATGAAAAAGCACAGAAGGAATATAGTGATTTGATAAACAAGGGGCACAGATTACATGGCAGTCCCTTGTTTTTGTTTAAATAAATTAATATTAAACTCAAAAACATTATGTGTTAAGCAAAAATGTATAAGTTCTACTATATATTTGGTAACTGGACTATTACCTATAAAGAATTTAAGAGCCTCAATCCCAAATTCATGCCTGATATTTGCATAGAGGCTCTTTACCATCCACTATAATCCAGTACATTTGATTATTCCATTCAACATTCTTTACTTTATCTAAAAAATCAAAAATATCACAAACATAGGAAGGTAAAGTTTTCACTGTAGGTAAAGTACAGTTTTGTACCTACCATAAATGTAGATGTTCGAAGATCCACATTGCTGCAGTCCTAACACTTGGGTAGTCCGCTGTCCATGGTCGGCCCGAATATCAAAGTATAAGGCTGACGTCGGTCAGGGCGCATTTAACTGACGTCAGGACGTCAGGGTACAAATGCGCATGACCGGCGTCATATCCTCAGTCTTTTCTTGCCCCAGATGTCAGAAGACCTTAAAAAGAAAGGTCAAAACCAAAAGACAGCAAACAAATAACCAACCACCCTTGCACTAACTATATGTACAATAGATATAATACACACAATATGTACAACCCAACCCATACAAACACCTCCAAGTACAGAGGGGGAGGAGGGAGGGAAAATTGGACTGCAGCAATGTGGATCTTCGAACATCTACATTTATGGTAGGTACAAAACTGTACTATGTTCTTCATCTCACATTGCTGCAGTCCTAACACTTGGGTAGAATCCCAAAGCAGAGATAAGGGAGGATGGCCAACTATAAGAAAGCAGGAGCTGCCAAAATGCCCTGCAAAACCGCAGTGGCAAAACCAGCCCTGGACTTAAGAGTAAAGTGGCAGGTGATAATGCCTAGAGAAGGTATGCACAGAACTCCAAGTAGCTGTCTCTAAAATATCCTTGGTTGCCACTCCCCTCAAAAAAGCTGTGGAAGTGGCAGTAGCCCTAGTGGAATGAGGCCTAATCCCAGCTGGAACCTCCTTCCCATGATGGGAATAACAGAAAGCAATGCAAAACCCAATCCACTTAGAAATAGTTTGTTTTGACACAGGCTTGCCCTGAGAACTCAAAGCAAAAGAAACAAACAACTGCTGAGACTGCCTGAACCCTTTAGTTCTGTCCAAATAATAACGCAACTGCCTGTGTACATCCAAAGTGTGCAAAATCTTTTCCCCTTTACTTTGGGGATTTGCATAAAAAGTAGGTAAATGAATAGTCTGGTTTAAAGCCACACTAGAAACCACCTTAGGCATAAAGGAAGGATTAGTACGTAATGATACTCTATCCTTATGGAAAATCAAGAAAGGCTCAACTGCCATAAGGGCCTGCAATTCAGAAACCCTTCTTGCAGAGGTAATGGCCAATAAAAAAGCAGTCTTCCATGATAAATATTTCAACTCAGCAGTAGCTGCAGGCTCAAAAGGTTGTAGAGTGAGTTTCTCCAACACAAAATTGAGATCCCAAGCAGGAGTAGGAGCTCTTCGTGGGGGTCTGATATTCTTTGCCCCTCTAAGAAATTGCTTGAACAAAGGATGAGAAAACAATGGCGGGTCACAATCATAGTGAGCTGAAATTGCTGCAGCATGAACTTTAATAGAAGAGAAGGACAAACCTTTGTCCAGTAACTCAGTAAGATATTGAAGAGCCACACTTAAATTAGGCTCAGAAACATCAAAATCCTTTGCTGTACTCCAAAATAAAAATCTCTTCCATTTATCTGCGTACACTTTCCTTGTACTAGGCCGTCTAGCTTCCAAAATCACATTCAAAACTTGTTGTGGAAGTTGAGACCCTTTATGGTTCAAAACAGAATATGCCAGGCTGTCAGGTGAAGAGAGTGAAGTTTGACATTGAGCAAATGGCCGTCTTCCTGTGACAACAGGTGTGGAACCGAAGGCAAAGGCCATGGAGGCTTCCTACTAGACTTCTCAGTAATGGGTACCAGTGCTGTCGAGGCCAATCTGGAGCTATTAAAATCATCCTTGGCTTGTCCTGTCTGACCTTCAGAAGTACCTTTGGGAGGAGAGGCAGAGGTGGAAAGGCATACACATGAAGATTGCTCCAATTGAAAGAAAGAGCATCCACTTTCCAAGCTGTGGGATGAAACCTTTTTGTGCAAAACTTTGGCAGCTGATGGTTTAGTGGAGAAGCGAACAGATCTATGTCTGGAGTTCCCCATGACACTGTCAATTTCTGAAATACATGAGGATCCAATTTCCACCGTGGGGATCCATAATTGTCTGCTCAACACATCTGCTAAGGAGTTCTGTGCTCCTGGCAGAAACCTTGCCTGAAGATTGAGCTGTAAACTGAGAGCAGTCTCCCACAAAATCATTGTTTGCCTGCATAGAGGATAAGAATCGTTCCCCTTGCTTGTTGATGTACCACATGACAGTTGTGTTGTCTGTTAGAATCAACACCTGTCCTGGAAGAAGGAATTCCTTGAAAGCTATTAATGCAAACTGGACTGCTAACATCTCCTTCATGTTGATATGTAGATGTTGTAGTCTGACAGGCCACTTGTTTTGTATCCATTTTCCATTCAGATGAGCTCCCCAAGCTTTGTCTGAGGCATCTGTCGTTAAAATCTGACTTGCCTCTGGCCGGGTCACAGAGAGTCCCTTGTTTAGGTGACATTCCTGAGCCCACCACAAAAATTCCTTCTGAATGCAAGGTATTATTGGAATGACAGTGTCCAGATCCTGGCAGTGCTGTGTCCATACATTTTTGAGATACCATTGTAGCTTCCTCATATGCAGTTTGGCATTGGGAAGCACCAGAATACAAGATGCCATGAACCCTAAGGCTTGAAGGACTGTCCTTGCAGTCAGCCCGGACTGATGAGATAGTTGACGGAAGTAAAGGGATAGACTCTCTTGTTTGTCCGGGGTTAAAAAGGCCATCTGGGCTGCTGTATTCAGTCTCACACCCAGAAAGCACATGTCTTGAGAGGGTACTAGACTGGACTTTATTTCGTTCACAGAATACCCTAGGCATCTTAGCACTGCTATCACATACTCCAAATGACGAAGAAGCTCTCCCTTTCCTTGAGCCAGAATCAGGCAGTCGTCCAAATAAGGATAGATCTGTATCCCTTTTAGTCTGAAGAAAGCTATCACTGGAGCCAGAACTTTCGTGAACACTCTAGGCGCAGTAGATAAGCCAAAGGGCAATGCAGAGAACTGACAGTGAGAAGTCCCAGCCCGAAAACGCAGATACTTTCTGCAACTGAGTCTGATAGGAACATGAAGGTAAGCCTCCTTGAGATCCAAAGTTACCATCCAATGATCTTTGCCCAGCAGAGGTAAAAGCTGCTGCAACGTCAACATTTTAAACTTGGGAATGTCCAGATAAGTGTTGAGGATAGATAAATCCAAAATTGGTCTCCACGTGTTCCCCTTCTTTGGTACTAGGAACAGGCGAGAATAAAATCCTAGGCCCAATTCTGGCAGAGGGACCGGCTGTATGGCCCCTAGTTGGAGCAACAGAGAAACCTGTCTGTGAGCCTCTATTCTTTGTTGAGGAGGAACGTCTGGCATGCCTTTGAAAGGAGGCAAGGTATGGAAATAAAACCTGTAGCCGTGGTGTATGATATCCAATACCCATCTGTCCTGGGTAATTAAATTCCAATTTTCTTTGAAGAGTGCCAACCTTCCTCCCAAAGGTGCTGCCAGACGAGCAGGCTCTGGCAGCTGAAAAGGTAGGTCATTGGGTCTGTTTACGAAAGGACTGACCCCTGCCCTCACCAAGCCTGTGCAGGAGAACTCCCTGTTCTAGGCGAAAGAGCCCTGAGCTCTGCCCTTACCACGTCTAGATCTACCCCTAGACTGGGAATCATAAGAAGGATCGTCCACCCCTTAGTAGGCCAATTTCTACTAAACTTTGGAGGCTGGACTTGCAAAAAATCTTTAACAGTCTGCATAGACTTAGCCTCGTCTTCCATCTTCTTTAAGACTGTCTCAACAGGAGGCCCAAACAACACGTCAGATTGTAAAGGAGCATCTAAAATCCTTGTTTTAACATGTTCAGACAAATTCTGATCCCTCAGCCAGGCGTGCCTCGAAGAACAGTCCCAGTGGCAGCCACCCTAGACGAGGCCTGTACAGCATCAAAACCACATTGCAAAGAATGCTTACCCACCTGTTCAGAAACATGGACTAAATCTTGCAACTCTTTACAATCAATACCAACTGCCAGAGCATCAACCTTAGACTTCAATTGTGAAAGGAGATAGTTTTGGTATTTCAACATGTGAAACTGGCAATTCAGAGCCCTCATAGCAAGAGTGGAAGAAGTATAAACTTTCTTTCCCCATCTATCCAAGGCCCTAGCCTCCTTATCTGTAGGAACCGGATTCTTAACAACAGAAGCCTTAACACCTTTAGGCCCCTGGCTAACAGTTTCTGGGTCTGCCCTAGGACTTTTAAAAGATACTTGTGAACGTCAGGCACCCTGTAATACCTATCCGGTTTAACAGGAGCAGGAGGCAAAGAATCAGGATTAAGAGAAGCCTCTGTAAAAACATCCTCCACTACATCCAAAACAGGAGGTATAGCCAAAGGCCTATGCTGGGGTAAAAACAGAAATTCCCTAAGTCTTTTCCTGGAATCAGAGAAGTCCTGACCTTCCCACTTAAAATGCTCCCTCATGGAATGAAGAGTTTCTGAAAAAGAAAAATCCTCAGGAGGAGTAGCAGAAGGAGTAGAATCATCCACATCAGAATCAGAATATGGAGAGTACTCCTGCAAGTCTTCAGCCGAAGACTCTGAAACATCTGAAGCTTGCTCAAAACCCCCCAGCTCAGGCTCCACCCTAGGTCTCTTAGCAGGAGGGGGCATAGAACCCCTAATCAAAGTAATCAAATCTTCTGGCATTTTAAGCATATGCTTCCTGGGCATAGTACCTGAAGAGCTAGGGGTAACACCAACTGAAGCTAAACCTGGCCTGCCTCTGGGAGAAGCCTTAGTAACAGAAGGAGAAGGCCTAACCACCTTAGGAAGGGAGGGGAGTATAGTAACCTGAGAAGCCCCCTCAGCCTGACTTGCCTCCTGAGAGGCCACATCTTGCAATAATAAAGTTTCACTCTGTGAACACAAAGAAATCTCCGGTGGAGCCACCGGCTCCACTGACACCTCTAAAGAACCGGCGTCCAGCACAGACGGTTCTTCTAGCCTAGGCTTAAC
Organism: Protopterus annectens; assembly: GCF_019279795.1. Taxonomy (NCBI): domain Eukaryota; kingdom Metazoa; phylum Chordata; order Ceratodontiformes; family Protopteridae; genus Protopterus; species Protopterus annectens. Next base: position 1,528,143,971 of record NC_056731.1, read on the forward strand.
TGTCTTGTCCCTGCGCTTCTTCGAGGAAGCGGGCGTCGGAGCATCCGACGGCATATTATAATTGCACCGCTTCCCAAAGACTAACCTTGCACAATCCAACCTTCTCTTTATAGTGCGTTTATTAAATCTAGCACAAGAGCAACAGCCAACAACGTCGTGCTCAGGCCCTAAGCAAGGAATACACAAAGTATGATAATCTCTATGCGGTATCTGTTTCCCACAAGAAACGCAATTATTAACTTTTTCTGACATCCGGTAAATGACTGAGGCAAGAAAAAACAAAAATATTCCCCAACGGGGTACTTAGCCAACTTTTGAACTCGGTCTGAAACTTCCAAATAGAAAAATCTCAGAACGCCAACCGGCACCGGACCATGCGGCAAAAAAGACTGAGGATATGACGCCGGTCATGCGCATTTGTACCCTGACGTCCTGACGTCAGTTAAATGCGCCCTGACCGACGTCAGCCTTATACTTTGATATTCGGGCCGACCGTGGACAGCGGACTACCCAAGTGTTAGGACTGCAGCAATGTGAGATGAAGAACATCAAGTAGCTATGTAAAAAAGAGACCTATGTTATGTAAAAAATAGTTACAACCTGAAACAATAGGTCTTCCCGGAGGTTGTGTAAAACACTTGTGTACTTTGGGGAGGCAGTAGAATAAAGCCATCCTGCAGCCTTCAACATTACATTTCGTATTAATATCTTTTTCAGAAAAATACCCCAATCTTTGACCTTTAAGTAATTCCACATAGTCAGGCATAGCATTATTGTAGACAGATATATCAGTATTTTCATAAATACTGTATCACACAAATGTTCCTCACACACAGCCAAGTATTGTGAATAGCATTACAACAAGCTTATTCCCTTTATCTGAAGGTTTAAAAACAAAATCCCGCATTTTACTCAGTACTTGAAGAGCTTTCCACTCACCCAGGGATAAATTGTATTTAATATCAGATTTATTATAAACTCATTGTAAGAACCTTCAATAGCAAAATTCAATAAGTTTGAAAAATGGACATCTTCATTCAAGACAGGTGGCATAAAACAACTCTTGTATGTGACATATTCAGTATCCAGCCTGCAGTATGTATTACAGACACTATCTGATTTACAAGTATAAAAACTTACAAATGAGGTATCAAGACTATCCTTGGACATAGATATATCAATATCGTCCGTAGTATTATGAAAATAATTCTTCAAATGAAGTTTTCTACTAAATTTAAAAACATTGCATTTATTATCATGCATACGCAGAAAAACAGTTGGTATAAACTTCAGTCCACGGTTTAGAACCGAATATTCTAAATCAGAAAATGCATGTCCAGATAAATTGACCACATAATTATCAGAAGAGGGAAGAGGGAAACAGTCACCATTTATCTCTTTTAAACCCCCCTTGTTGGTATTGGTCTCTCTGTACTTGTCCCTGTGTTTCACGCTGGCGTTTTCTCCCCTGTTTACCACCTCTGTAGTTCTAAGAGTCGTGACGAAAAGTCTGTTGAAATCGTTCAGGATGCTGTGCTGCCGGAAGGGCAGGAAACTCAGAATTATGTCCCACATCTTCTTCAAACGAAGTATCCTGGCCCTCTGAAGCAGAAAACAAAGAGTTGTAGTAACGAACATCTCCACCCTCTTTTTGGAAGCTTACGTAATTACGTGACCTTTTTCTATTCGTTCTGGAGATGAAAGCTTTGCCATTTTCAATCATGCAAGTCCCGGAGCATTTTCCTTTCTACCAGTTGTCTCGTATTCCCTCAAGCTAACATTGATGTCAAGCAAAAAATTGTCAAGTATATGAGCCGAAACTCCAGCCGATAGATTATCAAATAACTTTTTAATTTCTGCTCCCAGTTCTTTTTGTCTAACTCTGTCCCGTTCAGCTAAAATGTTCACCCATTCAGAAGCACACTTATGTGCAGCTGTCACCCAACGTTTATGGAATGCAATATCAGTCTCTTTCTCTAAATTGAACGGGAGGGTAGGGTCTTTGTAAACTCAACCCATGGGGTGTAATGTCCAAATCAACATACTTCTATAAGCCCGATAGATTAAAAAACGTTGCCGTCTCCTTCCACATACATTTTTCCGATTCATCAAGGAGAGACTTACTTTCTGCATTAAGCGATGATGGAAGTTTCTGACACACACTATTAAATGGATTGAAACAGCGTTTATTTCTTTATTTTTGCAAGTGGATAATTAATCAGTTATTTAATTATTGCTTGTTGGTTTTGTATATAAAATGTATGTGTTTCTATGGTTCTTTACTCCTTGAAGGCTACGGCCGAAACGTCCGAGAAAAAGAACTTGCTACAATAAAACTTGTGCATCACTTCTTGGTTGTATTTTGCCCCTGTGTAGTAAGTCTGCTAGGTAATCCAGGATGAGAGGTAGGGAGGGCTGTGCTGTTTCAGTTCCTTTAGCCTCGATCCAGGTGCAATACCTTTTCTACTTGTCAGCATTGGATTTTCTAGTGCTGAGGCAGTCTGGCCTCACGTCTAACTTCCAGGACTTGTTTGCTTATGCTGACAGCTGGAGGAGAGGTCAGGGAATAAGCCAGGCTGTCAGGTTCAGGGTCTGCAATTGTGGATGCATGAATTCCCCATTCTTCTGGGTCAGGGTTGTTGGGATCTGAGGTAGGTGCCATGGTGGCAGGGATGACAGGCCAGTGCTGGCGTGGCCAGTCTGGGGCAATCAAGATTACCCTTGTTTTTTCTTCCCTTATTTTGAGCAGTACCCTTGAAATTAGTGTTAGTGGGGGAAATGCATAGATACAGAGGTTTACCCATTGGAAGGATACAGCATCTACTTTCCAGGCCTTGCTGTGAGTTCCCCTGGTGCAGAATTTGCTGAGCTGGCGATTGTTGTGGGAGGCAAAGAGGTCCACCTTCATGGTGCTCCATTTCTGGGTTACAAGGTTGAAGGTTCTGTGGTCTAGCTGCCACTGGTGTGGGTCTGGCAGGTTTCTGCTTAAGTTGTCTGCCAGAGAGTTTTGGGAGCCTGGCAGGAACTGTGCTAGCAGGTGAATTTGCATGGCTAAAGCAGAGTGCCAAAGGGTCATGGCAAGCCTACAGAGAGGATAAGAGTGAGTTCCTCCCTGCTTGCTGATGTATCACATCACTGTGGCGTTCTGTCTTGATCACTAGAGGCCCCAGGAGAGTAGGGGGTCTGAAAGCTGTCAAGAGCGTGCTGAACAGCTAGCAACCCTTTTTGGTTGATGTGCAGATGTATTTGATTTGGGCTTCAATGGCCCTGAATGCACCTGCCATCTAGGTGTGCACCCCAGGCATAATCTGATGCGTCTGTGGTTAGAGTCTGGGCGGCGTGGGGTTGTGAGAAGGGAAGACCCTTGTTGTGGTTGCATGCTGCTGCCCACCAAAGAAAATGTTTCCTTAGACAGGGTATGATAGTTTCCAGGTCCTGAGTGTGTTGACACCAAAGGCTTTTTAGGTACCACTGTAGTTTCCTTATATGCAGTTTGGCATATGGAATTAGTAGAATTCAGGATGCCATGAACCCCAGAGCTTGCAGGATTTTCCTTGCGGATAACTGGGTTCTGGCGGCTAGTTGAGAGAAGTAGCCTGTCAGGCGTGTTTTTCTGGAGTAAGGAATGCCATCTGGGATGCTGTGTCCAGGCTTGCTCCCAGAAATGCAATCTTTTGAGTGGGGACTGGTTTGGATTTCTTTTTGTTTATAGTATACCCCAGGGAGGTCAGTAGGTGCTTTACAAAAGTCAGGTGCTGTAACAGCTTTTCCTGACTGACTGCCTGAATTAGGCAGACCTCTAAGTAGGGATAAATTTGAATATTCCTTTGTCTGAAAAAAGCAATGGCAGGCATTTTGTGAAAATTCTGGAGGCAGTGGATAAGTCAAAGGGAAGCACAGAGAACTGAAAGTGCACATTTCCTGCCCTGAAACGTAGGTATTTCCTGCAAGAATCCCTGATTGGGATGTATAGATAGGCCTCTTTTAGGTCTAGGGTGGCTAACCAAGCATCCTCGAAAAGCAAAGGAAGAAGCTGCTGGAGAGTGAGCGTTTTTAATTTTGGTATCACCAGGAAGGTGTTTAGAATTGATAGAGGATTGGGCGCCAGGTGCCCTCTTTTCTGGGTACCATGAAAAGCCTGGAATAGAAACCTTGGCCTATCTGGTCTGCAGGAACAGGCCGTATTGCCCAAATGGAGAGCAGGGAATGGTTTTGTTTTTTGGCCTCTGCCAACTGGTTTGGAGGAAGATCTGGGAACCCTTTTGGGGTTGGCAGACTGTGGAAATAAGATTTGCATCTCTGGGACACTATGTTGAGGACTCATCGGTCGTTGGTAATAGAGGCCCAGTTTTTTGCATGGGAGGAGAGTTTTCCTCCTAGGAGTACAAGCAGGTGGGCAGAGGTAATGGGTGGAGGTGTAAAGTCATTGTGAGTTCTTTCCAAAAGGGGGTGGCTTGGCACTCACTGTTTTTGAAGTGGAGGAACTCCACTGCTTAGATCTCTGCATTCCCTGGGACTGTTGTCGGGCGGGGGGGGGGGGTGGGCTGCTTCCCCTAGGTCTTGCCTGAGCTGGCCTGGAGGGAGCCGGAAAGGACCACTGCTTGGAGGGCCAATGCCTACTGAACCACAGAGGCTGGACCTGTAAGAAGTCTAACTGTCTGCATAGATTTAGTTTTTTCTTCCATCGTTTTAAAGACCTCTTCTGCCTAGGTGCCAAACAAATCGTCTTTGTTCAATAGTGCGTCCAATAATTTTGATTTGCCATGGTCTGGTAAGGTCTGTTCCTTGAGCCAAGCATGCCTTCTAAGTACGGAACCTGTGACTGCAGCCCTGCAAGATGCTTCTAGGGCGTTAAAGCCACATTGTAAGGTGTGTTTAGTAACTTGGCTTGCAGAACGCATAAGCTGTTGTAATTCTATATTTTCTGCACAAGCAGGAAAGGTAGATATTTTTTGTTTGAGGAGTTCCATGACATGTTGCTGGCATTTCAGCATGTGGAACTGACAAGCTCGGGAATCCCTGTCCGAGTGGGTGGGATTCTTAGCTGTGGTTGCTTTTATTCCTTTGGGTCCTTGGGAGATTACCTCAGGGTCAGCAGTAGGATTTTTGAAAAGAAATTTGTGAGAGTCAGGGGCTCTTATACCGGTCAGGTTTCCTGGGAGCAGGAGGAAGGGTGTCAGGAGTCTAACTGGATTCCATAAAGTCATCATCCACAACATCCAAGACAGGAGGAATGGCTAAAGGTCTGTGCTGTGGTAAATCTAAGAATTCCCCGAGTCTCTTTTTGGACTGAGGATAGTCCTGACATTCCCCATGGAAATATTCCCTTAAAGTATATAGGGTTTCACCAAATGAAAAATCCTCTGGAGGAGAGGCTGAAGGGATGGATTCCTCTGCATCTGAATCCTCATAAAACAGATAGGGGTTGCATGTCTTCATAATCAGAAACCTCAGAGTCATCGGACTCTTGGTCAGATAAAACTGCTGGGGACAAATCTCTTTTTTTTGGTAGGGGTAGGCTGGCTTCCCTAATAAGCATGATAAGGTCTTCCGCCATTTTAAGCATTTGAGATTGAGGCAAGGAAGCAGGTGCCCGAGCTTGGCTCGTTTTTTTTAGGTGTAGTTCTTACACTGGGCCTAAGAAACTCGGTAGTTTTAGAAAGAACTGAAGACGCGAAAGAAGTCGGTTTGTGTAGAGTATCAGTAGTGCGAAGAACTTCCTCGGAAGCCGGTGCTTGCTCAGCAGCTCCAGACCCATCCAAGGTAGAGAGATCCGCAGGATCCTTAGTCAAAGAAGAATCTCATGACATACCGGACTCCGAACGGGTCTTGGTAGAGGCCTGCGAATCCACAGAAGCAGTCATCAGGGGCTACAAAAGAGCCTCACTGAGAACCGGCGAACTGGCGACTAGCTTAATGTCATCGGCAGTTTTGTAACTGTGCGGTCTGTCTTTATCCTTATGCTTTTTTTGGAAGACTGGTAGTCAGACGGCTTACCAAAGCCATTTCAGAATACGGTGATCAAGAATGAAAATATTTAGCTACAATAAGGGCCCGACGACATAGTTCTGGAATTGAACAAAGCACAAAAGCGACAGCGAGGGACGTCGTGGTCTGGACCTAAACAGGTGACGCAGTAAGAATGGAAGTCTCGGTGTGGTATTTTTGCTTTCTACAGGCGAGACAATTGTTAACTTATTCTGACATCAGTCAGAGCAAGAAAAAAGGATCTTCAATGGGGTACTAAGCTTTAGAAGACTTCAACCTCAATGCAGAAATAAAACTCAGGTAGCGGCCTACCGGTACTCGTGTGAACTGCTTCTGCTTCGTGCTCCTCGGCAAGAAAGACTGATGTAATGGCGTTGGCTGCACGATTTTATACCACTGATGACCCGTCAGTCCTGGAGTGACAGCAACCAACGCAGAAATACTAAGCCTCTGGTATTCAGGCCGACTGAGGGCTACCCCTGGCAGGATAACCCAAGTGTGATGACTGCAACAGTGAAACACGAACATCAGTTTGTTTGTGTCTTTCGGCTTTTCCCGGTTAGGGGTCGCCACAGCAGAACTCCGGTCCGCTAATGACTGGCAGTAGATTTTTACGTACTGGCTTGCCGGGCCTAACGCACAACCTTCAGCGAAGGAAAGCCCATTCACGCATATCGCCACACAGAAGACGCTCTGAGAATCGAATGGGCAACGTCTAACTGTGAGGCGACAACGCTACCGCAGCACCACCACTGCAGTACTGAAACACAAACATCAGTAACATACTGAATTTCCATATACCATTAAAATTTGTTTAAAAATGTCTTTCCTCTTGTTCTGCTTCTTCCTGCTACTGCCCATCTCATAAAAACACTCGCCAAACTTTTAACCTCAGACAAATGCAGTTGAACAACATTTACCCCAACTTCATTTTACACTCAACTTCCACTTGATTCTACCCTCCAGTACTACTACAAATCCTTCTACACTCCTCTACTCTACTACTATCTTACAGACTCCTCATCCCACTCTATACATAGAAAATTATGCCACTGCAAATGGCATCCATCTACCAATAAATGACCCCTACAATTTCCCAAATTTCACACTCATACTCCTCCTCTTACTCTTGCATAGCAACACGGAGTCAAATCCAGGCCCAAACACTCGTCCTGCTTCTTCATTAATGCACAAAGCAACCAAAATAAAACAGACCAACTAAGCTCTCATCTCTATTTACTATCCCCAAATCACTGCTATCAAAGAACCTGGCTTAAGACACAAGATCCCTCCATACACCACTTCTTCCCAAGCTATGATTACTTTCTTGAAGCCGCACCAAGATTAAGGCAAGGAGGAGGTGTACGCTTCCTTTTCAAGTCAGACATCAACATACAACTTCTTGCTCAAAGTAATGCCTCATCAAATTCCTTTCCAAATTGGCTACTAACACAAATCCACTCTTCATTTAGTTCTCTAATTCTCTGTTGCCCACCTCCCTCCTCCTGCCTCATTACAATAGCTTAATAACCTACTCAATGACTTAACCTCCTCTGTTTGGTTAATCAGAAATCGTATTCATCTTTGTCACTTCAACCTCAACCTCCCTGGCCCCTCACAAAACTACATAATTGAACTTCTCCATGTATTTAATCTCTCACAACTTGTCTCTGAACCCACCAAGCCCAATCCTTCCTCATCACATCTCTCACTGCTTGATCTGATAATCACAGACAAAAAAATCCCCCCTTATTTCCCCTTTCAAAAAAAATCCCCCCTTTTTC